>NW_027150646.1:0-4424 GCF_001643675.1 Monocercomonoides exilis | reverse complement strand
AACCTGCGGAAGATCATTAACGTTTATATTTCAAAAAACAATATAAAATTTAATAAAAAAATTTGATGGATGCCAATTAGATAAACGATATTATAAATAAGTTTTTAATTAAAGAAAAATTAAAAACTTTTGGCAGTGGATATCTTGGCTCTTGTATCGATGAAGAACGCAGCAAAGCGATAGCTAATGCAACGCAGAAATCTACGAGTCATCAAAATTTTGAACGCATATTGCGGTTTCTCAGTTATTTCTATAATTGAGGGACCATGCTTGTTTCAGAATTGGTTATAAATTTATTATAAATCTATTTAAATCAAAAATAGATTTGTTTTATATTATTTGAGATTAAATGATCTTTCCAAAGATTATTATAATCTTTAATTATTATTAATAATAATATTTTTTTCATAAGAAATTTTAATATTAAAATAATATTGAAATATTAATATAAGTTTTAATATTAAATGAAAAGTTGAGAAAGAATGAAACAATTATGATTATCAATCTGAAATATCAAGCAAGATTACCCGCCGAACCGAAGCATCTTAATAAGCGGAGGAAAAGAAAACTAACGAGGATTCCTTTAGTACCTGCGAGGGAAGAAGGAAAGCCCGTTAAAATCTTATTATGAGTTAGTTATGAAACTTTTCGGAGTGGAGTGGCTAACAATTGATAGAAAATAATAAGAGTTGTACTTTTTAAAGATGTAATTTCTTGGGGGTCAAACCTGAGAGATTAATGTCAGTGACGGGAATATGATTTAGAGATCAAAAATTTCATTTCTTGTTTTTGGAAAGGAACGCCGGAGAGGGTAATAGCCCCGTTTATATAGTAAAAAGTAGATCTCGATTCCTACTGAAGGAAGATGTGGCAGGGTCAAACTTGTCATGGCTTTTTTGGTTTAAATGTCACGGTTGACATTACAATCATAGAGTCGGGTTGTTTGAGATTGCAACCCCAATTGGGTGGTAAGCTTCATCCAAGGCCAAATATTGACAAGAGACCGATAGCGAACAAGCACCGTGAGGAAAAGATGAAAAGAACTTTGAAAAGAGAATGAAAGTAGTGCTTGAAAACCGCCAAAAGGACAAAGCCGACATAAAAATTTCAGAAAGCGCAGAGATGTTTTTATTAATATAATTAAATTATTTTCTTATGGACATGGAATACTAGAGGGTTGGTGTATTGTGCCTGAGTGACTTGTGTTTAACTGTAAAGTCGGGGGATACATATGAATAGTAATTTATAATTGTTATTGATATCTGATATAAACCCGTGCTTATAAGGATATAAAAGAAAGGTGTAACAGCCGATCCACTCTGCCTCAGGATAGCATCATTTCCTCTCTTCATGAAGTTTCTTAAACTTTATGAATGAATGTTAAACATAAGAATGCGGTCAATGGCATTCTATAGTTTTGATAATAACCGAAATCCACATAGGAGGAAAGGTGGAATAGACATTATTGAATATTGTCAGGTTTTTATTAAACTTGATGATTTCTATTCTGTTATAATCCTGAAGCAAGACTTACCTATTGATTCGATACAGGATAGAATACTTTGTAATAAGTATCTGAGAATATGGATTGGTTAAAGATATCAGATACGGATGGAAATATCGAGAATACCAGAGTTTACATATATTAGTTCTGGGATGATATTTTTCAATTTATTCCAAATTTTTAATTAAATCAGATGAGTTGAGGAAGAAAACTTGTTTTCTTTCTTCATATTTGGTTTTTAAAAGATTTGTTTCGATTGGTTAAGCTCGCCTTGATTATATTGAATTAAGAATAAATGGTAATATTGTCTTATTTATTAGTGAACTAATTGATCTTAAATATGGCGATTCTAATATCGATTTTATTCCAAATAAGAAGAATTGACTTTGTTGATGCGTTTTATATCGCCCCGTCTTGAAACACGGACCAAGGAGTCCATCAGATATGCGAGTATTCGCGGATAAAACCCAGGATGCGTAATGAAAGTGAAGGGATTATTTGGAAAGCCCTTAAATGTGAAGGGGTTATTTGTCACTGGTTTAAAAACTTGGTGATAAAGATCCTGGCAACATTGACCAACCATAAAGTTTTTGTTAAAAGGTAGTTTTGGGATAAAACTCGGCTGCTTTTCTTATGGTTTGAGTTATAGCATATCTGCTAGGACCCGAAAGATGGTGAACTATGCCTGAATCAGGGTGAAGTCAGAGGAAACTCTGATGGAAGCTCGTAGCGATACTGACGCGCAACCCGTTCGTCAAATTTGGGCATAGGGGCGAAAGACTCATCGAACCATCTAGTAGCTGGTTCCCTCCGAAGTTTCCGGATAGCAGGAGCTTATAATGAAAGAATGTTTTGTCAGGTAAAGCGAATGATTAGAGGTCTTGGAGAAATAATTTCTTCAACCTATTCTCAAACTCTAAACCAGGTTAGGTTAGGTTAGGGTTAGGTTAGGCCAGGTTAGGCCAGGGTTAGGCCAGGCAGGCCAGGCCAGGCCAGGTCAGGCCAGGCCAGGCCAGGCCAGGCCAGGCCAGGCCAGGCCAGGCCAGGCCAGGCCAGGCCAGGCCAGGCCAGGCCAGGCCAGGCCAGGCCAGGCCAGGCCAGGCCAGGCCAGGCCAGGCCAGGCCAGGCCAGGCCAGGCCAGGCCAGGCCAGGCCAGGCCAGGCCAGGCCAGGCCAGGCCAGGCCAGGCCAGGCCAGGCCAGGCCAGGCCAGGCCAGGCCAGGCCAGGCCAGGCCAGGCCAGGCCAGGCCAGGCCAGGCCAGGCCAGGCCAGGCCAGGCCAGGCCAGGCCAGGCCAGGCCAGGCCAGGCCAGGCCAGGCCAGGCCAGGCCAGGCCAGGCCAGGCCAGGCCAGGCCAGGCCAGGCCAGGCCAGGCCAGGCCAGGCCAGGCCAGGCCAGGCCAGGCCAGGCCAGGCCAGGCCAGGCCAGGCAGGCCAGGCCAGGCCAGGCCAGGCCAGGCCAGGCCAGGCCAGGCCAGGCCAGGCCAGGGCCAGGCCAGGCCAGGCCAGGCCAGGCCAGGCCAGGCCAGGCCAGGCCAGGCCAGGCCAGGCCAGGCCAGGCCAGGCCAGGCCAGGCCAGGCCAGGCCAGGCCAGGCCAGGCCAGGCCAGGCCAGGCCAGGCCAGGCCAGGCCAGGCCAGGCCAGGCCAGGCCAGGCCAGGCCAGGCCAGGCCAGGCCAGGCCAGGCCAGGCCAGGCCAGGCCAGGCCAGGCCAGGCCAGGCCAGGCCAGGCCAGGCCAGGCCAGGCCAGGCCAGGCCAGGCCAGGCCAGGCCAGGCCAGGCCAGGCCAGGCCAGGCCAGGCCAGGCCAGGCCAGGCCAGGCCAGGCCAGGCCAGGCCAGGCCAGGCCAGGCCAGGCCAGGCCAGGCCAGGCCAGGCCAGGCCAGGCCAGGCCAGGCCAGGCCAGGCCAGGCCAGGCCAGGCCAGGCCAGGCCAGGCCAGGCCAGGCCAGGCCAGGCCAGGCCAGGCCAGGCCAGGCCAGGCCAGGCCAGGCCAGGCCAGGCCAGGCCAGGCCAGGCCAGGCCAGGCCAGGCCAGGCCAGGCCAGGCCAGGCCAGGCCAGGCCAGGCCAGGCCAGGCCAGGCCAGGCCAGGCCAGGCCAGGCCAGGCCAGGCCAGGCCAGGCCAGGCCAGGCCAGGCCAGGCCAGGCCAGGCCAGGCCAGGCCAGGCCAGGCCAGGCCAGGCCAGGCCAGGCCAGGCCAGGCCAGGCCAGGCCAGGCCAGGCCAGGCCAGGCCAGGCCAGGCCAGGCCAGGCCAGGCCAGGCCAGGCCAGGCCAGGCCAGGCCAGGCCAGGCCAGGCCAGGCCAGGCCAGGCCAGGCCAGGCCAGGCCAGGCCAGGCCAGGCCAGGGGCCAGGCCAGGCCAGGCCAGGCCAGGCCAGGCCAGGCCAGGCCAGGCCAGGCCAGGCCAGGCCAGGCCAGGCCAGGCCAGGCCAGGCCAGGCCAGGCCAGGCAGAAACAGGCCAGGCCAGGCCAGGCCAGGCCAGGCCAGGCCAGGCCAGGCCAGGCCGTGTCAGGCCAGGCCAGGCCAGGCCAGGCCAGGCCAGGCCAGGCCAAGCCAGGCCAGCCAGGCCAGGCCAGGCTGGAGGCCAGGCCAGGCCAGGCCAGGCCAGGCCAGGCCAGGCCAGGCCAGGCCAGGCCAGGCCAGGCCAGGGGCCAGGCCAGGCCAGGCCAGGCCAGGCCAGGCCAGGCCAGGCCAGGCCAGGGCCTCCAGGTCAGGCCAGGCCAGGCCAGGCCAGGCCAGCCAGGCTGAAAGAAATAGGCCAGGCCAGGCCAGGCCAGGCCAGGCCAGGTCAGGCCAGGCCAGGCCAGGCCAGGCCAGGCCAGGCCAGGCCAGGCCAGGCCAGGCCAGGCCAGGCCAGGCCAGGCCAGCCAGGCCAGGCCAGGCCAGGCCAGGCCAGGCCAGGCCAGGCCAGGCCAGGCCAGGGC
>NW_027150645.1:5000-8052 GCF_001643675.1 Monocercomonoides exilis | reverse complement strand
CCACAAAAATACAGGTCATTTTTCCCTTGACCGGGAAAACCCTGTATTTTCGCCTTCAAAAATTTGGTGTGAGGGCGGGGAAAAAGCGGAAGGCAAAATGTCGGGGCCGCGGGGGAACGTTCAGGGGGAGATTTTTCGGGAAAATACTGTTCGCAGTATTCTCAAAAATCCCCTTTTTCCCACTGACCCCCTCTTTTCCGCCCTTTCCTCCCAACACCTCTCAGCACCCCAACCACACTTCCGCCCTCTCCCCACAAACAACCACACCCCCCACACTCTCCAAATCCACCACCCGCTCTGCCCGCACTCGCCTCCGCCCCCCACAAAAAAAAAATACAGGTCATTCCCCCTTGACCGGGAAAACCCTGTATTTTCGCCTTCAAAAATTTGGTGTGAGGGCGGGGAAAAAGCGAGCGGGGCAAAATGTCCTGCCGGGTGGAGGGAACGTCTGGTGGGCGGGGAGATTTTTCGGGAAAATACTGTTCGCAGTATTCTCAAAAATCCCCCTTTTTCCCACTGACCCCCTCTTTTCCGCTCTTTCCTCCCAACACCTTCTCAGCACCCCAACCACACTTCCGCCCTCTCCCCACAAACAACCACACCCCCCACACTCTCCAAATCCACCACCCGCTCTGCCCGCACTCGCCTCCTCCGCCCCCCCACAAAAAAAAAATACAGGTCATTTTTCCCCTTTGACCGGGAAAAACCCTGTATTTTCGCCTTCAAAAATTTGGTGTGAGGGCGGGGAAAAAGCGAGCGGGGCAAAATGTCGGGGCCGCGGAGGGAATCGTCTATGGGCGGGGAGATTTTTCGGAAAAATACCGTTCGCAGTATTCTCAAAATCCCCCTTTTCCCACTGACCCCCTCTTTTCCGCTCCTTTCCTCCCAACGACCTCTCAGCACCCCAACCACACTTCCGCCCTCTCCCCCACAAACAACCACACCCCCCACACTCTCCAAATCCACCACTCGCTCTGCCCGCACCGCCTCCCTCCGCTCCCCCACAAAAAAAAAAATACAGGTCATTTTTCCCCTTGACCGGGAAAACCCTGTATTTTCGCCTTCAAAAATTTGGTGTGAGGGCGGGGAAAGCGAGCGGGGCAAATGTCGGGGCCGCGGGGAGGGAACGTCTGTGGGCGGGGAGATTTTTCGGGAAAATACTGTTCGCAGTATTCTCAAAAATCCCCCTTTTCCCACCGACCCCCTCTTTTCCGCTGCCCTTTCCTCCCAACACTTCCTCAGCACCCCAACCACACTTCCGCCCTCTCCCCCACAAACAACCACACCCCCCACACTCCAAATCCACCACCCGCTCTGCCCGCACTCGCCTCCTCCGCCCCCCACAAAAAATACAGGTCATTTTTCCCTTTGACCGGGAAAAACCCTGTATTTTCGCCTTCAAAATTTGGTGTGAGGGCGGGGAAAAAGCGAGCGGGGCAAAATGTCGGGGCCGCGGGAGGGAACGTCTAGGCGGGGAGATTTTTCGGGAAAATACTGTTCGCAGTATTCTCAAAAATCCCCCTTTTTCCCACTGACCCCCTCTTTTCCGCTCCTTTCCTCCCAACACCTCCTCAGCACCCCAACCACACTTCCGCCCTCTCCCCCACAAACAACCACACCCCCCACACTCTCCAAATCCACCACCTGCTCTTGCCCGCACTCTCGCCTCTCCGCCCCCTCACAAAAAATACAGGTCATTTTTCCCTTGACCGGGAAACCCTGTATTTTCGCCTTCAAAATTTGGTGTGAGGGCGGGGAAAAAGCGAGCGGGGCAAAATGTCGGGGCCGCGGGGAGGGAACGTTATGGGCGGGGAGATTTTTCGGGAAAATACTGTTCGCAGTATTCTCAAAAAATCCCCCCTTTTTCCCACCGACCCCCTCTTTTCCGCTCCTTTCCTCCCAACACCTCCTCAGCACCCCAACCACACTTCCGCCCCTCTCCCCCCCACGAACAACCACACCCCCACACTCTCCAAATCCACCACCCGCTCTGCCCGCACTCGCCTCCTCCGCCCCCACAAAAAATACAGGTCATTTTTCCCTTGACCGGGAAAACCCTGTATTTTCGCCTTCAAAAATTTGGTGTGAGGGCGGGAAAAAGCGAGCGGGGCAAAATGTCGGGGCCGCGGGAGGGAACGTCTGAGTGGGCGGGGGAGATTTTTCGGGAAAATACTGTTCGCAGTATTCTCAAAAAATCCCCCCTTTTTCCCACCGACCCCCCTCTTTTCCGCTCCTTTCCTCCCAACACCTCTCAGCACCCCAACCACACTTCCGCCCTCTCCCCCACAAACAACCACACCCCCCACACTCTCCAAATCCACCACTCCGCTCTTGCCCGGCACTGCCTCCTCCGCCCCCCACAAAAATACAGGTCATTTTTCCCCTTGACCGGGAAAACCCTGTATTTTCGCCTTCAAAAATTTGGTGTGAGGGCGGGAAAAAAGCGAGCGGGGCAAAATGTCGGGGCCGCGGGGAGGGAACGTCTGAGGGCGGGGAGATTTTCGGGAAAATACTGTTCGCAGTATTCTCAAAAATCCCCCCTTTTTCCCACCGACCCCCTCTTTTCCGCCCTTTCCTCCCAACACTCCCTCAGCACCCCAACCACTCTGCCCCTCTCCCCACAAACAACCACACCCCCCACACTCTCCAAATCCACCACCTGCTCTGCCCGCACTCGCCTCCCCTCCGCCCCCCACAAAAAATACAGGTCATTTTTCCCTTTGACCGGGAAACCCTGTATTTTCGCCTTCTAAAAATTTGTGCGGGGGAAAAAGAGCGGCAAAAATGGAGGGGCCGCGGGGAGGGAACGTCTAGGGCGGGGGAGATTTTTCGGGAAAATACTGTTCGCAGTATTCTCAAAAAATCCCCCCTTTTTCCCACCGACCCCCCTCTTTCCGCTCCTTTCCTCCCAACACCTCCTCAGCACCCCAACCACACTTCCGCCCTCTCCCCCACAAACAACCACACCCCCACACTCTCCAAATCCACCACTCCGCTCTGCCCGCACTCGCCTCCTCCGCCCCCTCACAAAAAAAATACAGGTCATTTTTCC